>NC_037600.1:2986052-3025855 GCF_003073045.1 Pomacea canaliculata
TTTCTCTTGTTGCGAGCGGATAGTGTTATAGTATTTAATGAACCACGTATCTAGTTACATTGACAAAGGAGCCCTACCATTCATATTTACCCAAGTAAACATAGTACCCTTTGATGATTCCATTGCACTTTCCTGGTAGGCTCTTCCATGCACATCTTCCGTTGTTGATAGCTTGCATCCTAGCAACTTTGAGTTTCTTGACGGCTCGAGGTTCCTTCGGTCCATCGAAAGAACTAGGAACAGTAAAAATGTGACTGACACACCTAGCATCTCAGGAAAAGTATGCAAGTCTCAGATCAAAGTTCTGCTAAAATAAGTTCTTTAAAATGTGCACTCTTTATGTTTACGTCTTTGTCTTTTATTTCGGCTTCGTATTTAATTTCTGATTCTCTCACTGAATATGTTCATGTCGTTTATTAAGCAAGCATGCCGACACACACACCACAGCCATAAGATCGGATTACTTCACTCTTTCTCTGTGGTGACCGAAGAACTGTATTACTCGAAACTGTCTAATATCTCCCATGATGTCCGTAGGCTGTATATGTGTATTTCTGTTGTTGCCTGAGAGTCTCCTCCATTCTCAAGCTGCAGTGCTAGGCTCTCATACATTACACCACACTTATGCGCGCTTAATGAGAACACATAATGCAGTTATGTTAACAATTTACATGCTGGAAGTATATCATTTGGAATATTTGGAATCAGCTAACAGCCCAACTTTCTTCCACAGTTACTGCCAATGCCAGATGCAGGTGATCAGCACTGGTTTCAAAAAGAGCACAAAAGACACAAGTGACAGCGCATATACCTTCATAAAGCTGATATGTGATGGGTAATCCACTTTTTGTTGTCACAGCTTCCCATGTCAAGGAAACATGATTGGCTCCTTTCACTAGAACAAAAAGACCACAGAGTTTTCTCAGATGTCTGACAGTTTTAGTCAAACACGTCCTTAAGATAAAGTTTCTGCACTCGACACCAATAAAAATGTTACAGTATTTTATTTGCAGTAATAATTTTGTTATAAAATATACATACATTATTTACACAACTGACATTTGGTATCATATTCTTTATAAAGGATGACCCATAAACACTAGTCATAAGACCACAAAGCCGGTTACTACCAATGGCAGTAGGGGAAAATGGACGATCCAAACGCTTAAGGATGTCCAGTGTGATTACGGCCTCTTCCTTTAGGTCAGGGTTCACATCTGACTGAATCAGCATCAGCTGAGAGAGAACAGAGAAACAAGCAACAAAACTAAGATAAATAAAAGAAAATCTATGAAGTATGGGTTATTAAAAGTTTGAGCATAATAAATACTTTACCAGTGCAGCATGCCCAAGACTCATACACATTTCATCATCACTGCTGTTGCCATCACCATCATCAGCAGCAAAACACCAATAAATTCCTAAATAAAACAAATTCCATCTAGCAAATAAAATAAATCTGTGACAATTTCCTGTAGATCATTAAGAATATCACCTTTAAGGCATTAATGACCTGGGTGTTTTCACGCAACCGCAGACAGCCCTTGGGTTGGCTGGCAAGAGTTCTGAGTGTCCTGCAGTAAAAGCAGTTGAAAAACACCAAGTAAAGTGGTTATTCACAAGTTTTAATCAAAATGGAAGCAATGCTTAATTTTTCGGAAAAAGCCTAAAGTGTTTTAAATGAAATATTTAGACAATGCAATGCAATACAAATATACAATTTAAAACACTTTTAAAATAAAGATTCATAGTTGAAATTAATTTCTACCAGAATGACCTTCTCTTTTAACATTACCTGAACTGAACAACAATATTTTTATACTGTATTCTAAAAATACATCATTTTGACAAAGAAAGCCTTACATGGCTGCAAACCATCCAGTTTCACTGTCTTCAGCATTTAGCAACTGAGCAAGAGTCTGAAGCACAGCATCAGAGTGCATGTTCAGCAGTAGGCGGTTGTGACCCTCCAAGCTGGTTGCTAGGCAACTGAGTGCAAAGCATGCATTCTTGCTGGCCCCTGTGTCTTCACAGCTCAGCATCTTTGCCAAGGACGAAATCTGGCAGAAGGTTAGAGAGGGGAAGAAATGGGAAAAGAAGATCGATCGTGAAGGAAATATTGTTCTGTAGGAAATTGTACGTGTACTTCTAAGATTAAGATCTATGAATTTATATCTGTATAATACAGAAAGGAGTATCTAAGCAAAGCAGTTTAGATGATATCCGACAATTACAGCATCAAAACTGACCAAAAGAAAAAAATGTGTCTGCTCACAATTTTTAGGTGCATACATCTTAAGAATGAAGAAAAATAAAGGAAATCCACAGGTAGAGTCCTGTTTTTTCACATGCAAAAGATGCAGCCTTCACTTACCATTTTCTCAGATTCTGGCAGCGTTAAAAGCTGTTGTCGACCAACATCCATGTCACACAGCCGGCCAATGGCAAAGGCAGCATTCATACCCCTACCTGCCATACAACATCAGAGCAAAGGTTTGTGATAAACGCAGGATAATTTCTGATTATTAAAAATAAATGTGCAATTTATATAGCACAAAATCATATAGGAGCATGCATTTAATGCTTGATTAGCCTGTAAGTACACGAAGGAACAAAAAAATGGGCAAAAATGAAGATGAAGTACAATAACAGAAAAAACACAGGGAACAGTAATGATCATCAAAAAGTCATCAAGAAAGGGAAATCAACAGGACAGACTTATCAAGAGATGTAAGAAGAAAGAGAGTACAGGTTAGTAGTTCATAGCTGCCTTTGTCTTAACCCATCAAATTAAAAGGAACACCAGATGTCAACTTTGAAATATAAAGATTTTATTTCAAAGCTATCTAAGGGTCATCATAGCAATCAAAAGAACAAAAAATATATTCATCTACTCATAACATAAAAAACGTGAACAGGAAATACAATAACATTTAATGTTTGACATCTTACTAAAACCTACTAATTATGTTTTAAATTAATCGTAACATTTTAAAATCAACTTTTAAAAAGGTATGCTGGATATTATCAGCACTTATATATCGATAACATTTGGCATTAAAATTGGAAGCTTCAAATATAGGATGTGTAATGAGTGATTAAGTTAATGAAGTATGCTCCACCAAACAATCCTTGAGTTATGTTCCACCTTGTCCTGCTCTTCTCCATGTGTCACAAGCAAAATATGACATGAAATAACTAAGAGAAGAAAGATTCTTCAATTTGACTGATCTGCTGATCAACAGAGTTGTGTTGCTGACAAAAGCAAGACATCAACATCATGGTGCAATAAATGATGCAGTTTATTTGTCCGACTTGCCCATCGAGACTGCCACAGCCTTCGTGGCAGCTTGGCTATCACAATTCCAACATATGCTTAAGGGTGTCCATCAGATCGGTTGAAGGAGCACCTTACCTCCAGCCAGTTAGATTAGCATATGTCTGAATCTGTCTAACCCTGACAATTTAATGCACATGTAGTAAGCTTACTAGAAAACTCACTGTTAAAATACATCCAATTTATAGTGTAGAAATGGTTGGAAGATCATTTGTTTGAGTCTGTATTGTAATAAGCAGTAAACATACGACCAGCACATCAATTATTATAACTGATGTAGATGTGGCCATCATGTTGTATGAACATACACTCTCTGCTGCTGCATGCCTCAAAGGATCTTAATGAGCAACTGCTAACTAAAACTACCCTCTAACAATGGCAGACCCAGTGAAGACACAAATGTCAGATATTTATTAGCACAAAGAAGCCTAAAACTGATATCCAGTAGAATAGATATAACCTCATAGAAGGCCTTGGATCTACTGAGGTTTAGCACTGACAGTGAACACTCTCATACTTGAGAGATCTTAGACATGAGTCGGTCAACTATGCAAGTCAATGAAGCCTAAAAAAGGCTTTACCATGAATTCGAAGCTAACTTCACAAACACAAGCACTACCACACATCAAATTTTCAAGCCTATGCTATGTGGATAAATAGCACTATTACATAGTACTAATATGCTTCAAACTAGCTTGGCCTGTAAGACTAGCTTTTAAGGTCTGCTACCTAGCACTGCTCTTTGGAGGACTTACGAACAAACAAAGGAATTCTGACAACCAGGGAGGCAGGATTAACATCAACGCAGTCAGCAGTAGAGTTCACTACACACATGTCAGGAGAATTGTGTGTTAGTTCAAGCTAGATTTTAACATACAGCTATCTTTCAAGGTGCTTGTTATTCTGAGTTCATAAGAAATCAACAGGCAAGCAAGTGAAAAGAAATTAATCTTAGTCAAAAGCTTTAACACGAACATTACAAAAAAAAAGATGAATAATTCTTTATCCTAAATTCATAAACTGTTTAAGCAAAGACCGCACCACCCTAAAGTAAAACAAGTTTAAGTGCTAAAATTAAATCAAAGTATGGAAACAGTTATAAAACAATAATGATTATAATGATAGTAAATCATTATGATAGTGAAGATGGGTGTGCATCAAATACACAGGTATCTCTCACATCTTACATCCTTCAGACTCATGTGCTAATATTTTATGCAGTATTGAAGGTTAGGATCTGGTCCAGAAATTTACAAGCATTTGCCAGAATATTTAAATCCTTCCTTCAATATTATCTATTAATGCCCTTACCTGCTTCATCCACTCCTAATGCTGTCACCAGCCTGGACAGTATATTTTTGGACTGGGGATGAGATAGTATCACATTGCAGCCATCTTCAGAGATGCAAATCCTAAACAGGTACACCAATGTATTGGTAAACTCTAAACCCTCAATGAATATCAAAGCAATACAGGTAAAAAAGTGCTTGGAATTTAGAGATAATTCTGTCATTTAGCAAAAAGCAAAAGTTTTATCTGTTTGTCTTTTTATGCTATGGTTTAAATTTATTTTTATATCAACTTTTGGCAAATAGATGAAGATAGTTTACCTACAGACATTTTGCTTCTACAAAACTTTCCCAATAAAATTATACTCTTACTGTCTTAAATTAGTGCCATTTCTTCTAATATGAAACTGAAATTCCTCTGGTCCTTGGGCAGTCCAATGGTGCAACAGTTAGCACCTATCAACAATGCAGTGAGGGTTGGCTGTCCTGGGTTCAGCACTTGTCTCAGGAATGCCGTTCTTTCTTTGCATGTGGCATCTATTTACAGGGCTGGCTGCCTTACCATAATATAGCTTTAGTCGCTGGCTTGGCGTAACACACCAGTTTCCTACCTCCCCCTTCCCTATTCTCTGTAATTTATCTATATCTACTAAGCAACTCATCCTAGTTACCCTACACATCTAGCAATGTATCCTCACTACGATCAGCAGTTCATCTACTCACCTGGCCAAGACTAGAGCTGCATTGCTAGCAGTCCACAGATTCTGGTTGCCAAGCAGTACAGTAATGTACTGAACCATCTCCTGCACGCAGGTCTGTGACAACATCCATTGTCGACCTTCTGTGCTCTCTGCCTAAAAGAAGAGTTCCAAAACCCCCACCATGATTAATGTTTAAAAACAGGATTAAAAATGCTTTCAGGATTACATCACAAATGTTCTATTATTTCATTGTTCCGTTCTCCATTTGCCTTAATGGATGCATGATATTATTTATTTCATCATCATTATCATCTGTTACTGACCAGTGTTCCCATGGTGCCTGCTGCATTCATGACACTCTCGGTATCATCAAAGGTAAGCATGTTTGTCAGGTCATTCAGAATACCACTGGTCTCAGGATTCTGACTGTTGGCTAGAGCCAAGATACGCAGGCATCCCATCTCAGACTCAGCAAGTGTGCCAATAATATAAGCCGCATTTCCTGCAACTCTGTTTATAACAACAACAAAAAAAAATCTAGAAATCTTTACAATGCTCTGCTAGTCTTTCTCTCTTTGTTTTTTTATGCACATAAATGTGTGCTTGTGTTTGTAATGATATTGTGTGTGCTTCAAGAAATAAGCAATGCACAATGCAAGCAAATTACACACAAAAACAAAAAAGAAAAAGGCATATGGATTGACAGAGAGACTCTGAGAAAAACAGGCGCACATAAACATACGCAGTGATATTTCCAGGCACAGATTAAAAAGAAACAGGTTGTTGTTCGCTGGATTGTATGACAAATGTTCGTATAACACTGTGAATTTGCAGTCACTTTACTTGTAAAGGAAAAAAAGACCTTCCCTGTTGATCTTAAAAAGCTCTATGAACTCTTCACCCTGGAATAATAGAGCGCACATTTTGTGTAAGATTCAAAGCTTACATTAAAACCATCTAGCATGGACAGATTTCCTAAAAATAGGATTGAGTTTAAAAGTTTGCATAAGCACTAAAGGGAAATGCTCAGCAGTAAATGAGAAAAATATTGCATGGGCTCTTTCAGCTCTTGAGAAAGATCTCCAGGTCAATTGCCATTCACATTCAAAGAAGAACAGGCTTATGTATCACATTCATACAAAAGTAATAAATCATGATTAAGCTCATTGAAACTCTCCTTTAAAGAAGACAGTGCTTGCAACCTTTTCACAACCTGTCACAAGAAAGAATCAGTAAAGGAACAGCATTTATTTAAAAAAAATATATAAAAATGTGTTTTGATTTCTGCTAGTCAAATGACAAATGAGAAATTAAAAAGTGCTTTACAGTATCACAAAAAATGTAAGTGATATTGTATTCTGCTTGTGCTTTGGATTTTTTTTTCATTTCACTTTTTAAGCTGATTCTTTTAAATTCTTTGTCATTTAGGATAAAAAAATATTTAAGTTTTCGGTCAGAAGTCTAAGTTTTAAATATCTTTTTATCCAATTATTATTTGCCTTAAAGGTCAACATGAGTAAAAATTATTTTGAAATGAGTGGGATTAGTTTATCAAATTTTTGCTATTGCTCTTCAGTATCTGACCTCTTTCCTGTGATAATAAATCTCTTGAGCAAATGTTAAAGATCTCCAAGTCACTTATCAGAAAAACAGGTTACATGCCTGTGACTTGGTCAACATAAAATAAGTGTATGCAGTTTACCTATACCTAAGAGCCTTCTGCTTGCCAGCGGCCATGGCTATCTTAATGCTCTTAGCTACTGCAGTCACACAAAGCCTACCAACACTGGAAAAGCTGTAAGCAAACTGAACTTCATAAGATTAAATAAGGTAAATATTAGGAGTTTGCAAAATGAAATAATGACCTTCTTAAAAAAGACTGCTTTCAACTTCTTCACTATTCACTATCTTAGCAAGACTTTTGAGCACACTAAATGTCATAAACTTTCTTCCACAAATTTAGTAAAACCTTTTTTTCCCTCTTGATTTCTTAGAAAGAATAATGTAACAAAAGAGATTAGGGTGGGTATGTGTATGATTAAACAGTCTGCTACTCGATCTTCTTGGCATCGCAATCAAAGTTTCAGAGGTTTTTTCCCCTGGTGCTAGTCAATGATGCCAGGAAGGCAAAACTGCAGTTCTCAGCCTCCCAGCACATACATTGCCTGTCTACAATTAAACTGTTCCTTGTTCATAGAGCAGGATGCTGCTCCCATCTCAGTATACTCTCTCAAAATTGGTCCCCTCTCGATCCCTATCACCTCACCATCTTATCCCAGTGTGCATACATGCATGCACATATTTGCCTATATGTTTGCATGCTTTCATGTCTGGCCCAATCCCACTCTACCATATTAAAATATTACCATTTTTTTATGTGTATTACTCCTGATTTTAGCCTCCATAATTCAATATTATGCCTGCATTCTTTTCATCTTTTAATTTGGCCTTGGGTGTTTGGGTGTTGGGGCGATGTGGTCTTACTTGAGAGGATATGTTTAGCTCCATAAAACAGTTTTCCATTCTCTCTCTCTCTCTCGCATGTATAACTCATTAATTCCCCTCTCCTCTTATATTATATATAATATGCTCATATATGACCACATACTCGATCTGTAGTGTGCACACATGCATGCACATACACTGCTTTCGCTCACACGGAGAAACAGAGAGAGAGAAAGAAAGAGTGAGACAGACAGACTGAGGGGAAGAGAAACAGACAGGAACAAACGTAAAGCGCTGCTGCTTGAGCGCGTCCAACTGGAATTACCGAGGGTTATCGTTTGCGAGAAGACGCACGAGTCCCCAGAGAAAATCCTCCGACCCAGAATGGCACAAGAATTTTGTGATGGTCCTGTCTTTGTTTGCGTGCAAGTCGTCGACAAGCAGTTCCAAAGCCACATGCGCTCTTTTATCTGTGCACATGAGTTCTGAAAAGTAATCTCCATTTGCCCAGTTGCAAGCCATGAGTACTGATGCACGATGCTCTTTGGCATCCACAGAAACACTAAGTCGAAATAGTTAATTCCACTGATCACTCCATTGCACGAAGATAGTAATGGCGTTAGGATTCCATAGTTCGCGAGTTTTATTTATAGAGGCTCCACAATCATCTTTTGCGGCGGACTCCATGTTGTTGACATCGTATCCAATGTAAAATCGCGCGTGTGCGCTATCGCGAGAAAGTACGTTAACCCTCGAGGTCAAGATGGCGTCGTCCATTTTTGGCAGACGACAGAATTGATGTCAGTAAACTTAGTCGGTAAAAGTATAGAAGTCATTAATTGTCTTTATCTTTTGATTTAACCGTCTTAATGTTATGAAAATTAAATAGTGCTTCCTTTCAGCTAATGTGATTCATAGGCGTTTTGGAAATAATAAACCATTTGATTTGAAATTGGGCTTGTGATGAAATACAATGAACTAAAATACTTAATAAATGATGTATTTAAGTTTGTGTTTTAAATTTCGAACAACCAGGATATTTAGATATGTAAAAAAATAGAGTTACGGACACCATCGCCACGAACATGCAGACGGGAGCCATAGTATCACTAGGATCTTTCTCAGATTATCATCGCCAGCATTTCGTTGTTATAACTAATCTACTGTTTTACTCTCTTTTTTTCTACTAGTAAAAAGTAACTTTTTTAAAAGTAAGCTTTTTTATTTTTATTGTTTCAGTAATTTTATTTTACTTACCTCCCTGTTAAAATTACTATTAAAGGATTAACTTTCACACATTTCTCTGAGTTGCCTTAATTTTTTTTTTTGAAAAAGGGAAGGTAGTAGTGTTACTTTGATAGTTGTGAAGTGTATATACTAATAAGTACACGTGACTTTCAGCCTTATATACTTCTGTTGTTGATTTTTCAGAAAAAAAAGAACTGCATGTTCGCTGAGCTTTAACAGTTGCCACTACATTGTAACAATGAGTGGGAATATTTGGTGCACCAACTTATTATAGCCAACTGCTCTTTGAATACCATGGGGAACTACAAGTCACGCCCAACATATTCATGCACAGGTTCTCTTATTTTATTTTTAAAAATTGTATTTTGACTTGATTTTGCTGCAGGTTTACACTAAGAATTTTAAAAATAAAAGGTAGCCCTATGATGTTATGTATATTTGTTGGGGAGTGAAGGGTTAGGGTTATTTGTAAGAGTACCCATCTCCTACCCCTTACTGCCTTATCTGCCCCAACCATCTAAGGAGCCAAGTAATCATTCCACAGCTTGGCTTAGGGAAGCATGTGTTGCGATCAAACTAGCTTTTGTGTGCACCTTTAGGTCTGTGTGTCATTTGCTCTAACCAGTAGGCTATCTGTTATTAATAGGTTTTTACATTCTTACAACTATACAAGTGCATTTAGTTTTCAGTAAAATGTGGAACTTTAACATAAAAATTATGACATTTGTTGTTATTTTCACTCTCGTTTAATTGCCTTCCTAATGGCAATCAAATGTGTAGGAATTTTTGCTTAACAGCCATGCAAGAATTTAGTAACTTATTTAAAGTTTGATTTATTTGGTAACTTATGCAGCAGTATGTAGCTGAGAACAACGGTTTTTATTACCCTCATTATTAAGTCACTGTTGTGGATTTTATTGCAGATGAATTGAAAAAGAAGATCAGTGAAAGTTATGCTCTGTTTAGATCTAAAGTGATAGAAGATCTCCGACCTAAGGACACAGACTGGACAGAGCTTCAACAGGCATGCGGGTACAGTAATGTAATCTAAGTATTTTTGTAATTAGCTTCAAATAGAGACAAAGCTTGCAACAGCTACATAGAAAAACAACTAATGTTGGTGTGTTGAAAATGATTTTGGTGTGAATGACAGCTGAAATGTGAATTGTGCAAACATGAGAGTATGTGAAATATCTGTGGGTATGAATATTTATTACATTCAACTGTGTGAGAGCTCCATGCAGAAAGTAACAAGTTCTTGATTACTATAATGTTCTAGACAATTTTGTACAATGAATGGCAAAAGGATTTAAGGCCAGAGGCCTGCTAGAGAAGTCCCTAGGGGCTTTAATTATGAAGCAAAAGTAAATTGTTTCCCCAGGGCATAATAGCAAACTCAAGGAAGAGTGTCATGTTTCTGAAGTTATAAAGCAGTTTCCAGACCTCTTGGACACTGCCTCATGTTTCTTTAGCCTATGACACTTTTGCCACCACTTTATAACTACAGCTCTAGAGGCAAAACAACATTTGCAGGTCTGGTCATTGTTTTGTAATTTTCTAAAAAAAATGCTTGTCCTTGCTTGAGGGTTTTTTTTCTTTATTCTTATTTTCATGGCATAATATATAATACATCAGTACCATATTACCGTAGTACTTCAGCCATACCATGGCTCACACAGAAGTGTAAGAAACCATAAAGAAAACAAAAGCAGGGAAGCGCGCACACACACACACACAGAGTCAACCAACTGTACAACTTATACAATTTTTCTTACCCATAATTATTTAGTATATAATGTTCACAAATTTATACCTACAAAACATTTTAGTAATGGATTTAATGCTTGTCCTTGAGTTCCTCATGTTGCCCAGGTTGCCCCAGAGCAGTGGCTTTCCCTTGCTTTATAACTACCACTCCAACTTTTGATATTAATTTGATATTATTTGATATCAATTTGATATTATTAGGAACTGAAAACATTTATCTTCCCCGTCACTCTGTTTCTAACACAGCTCTGGAGACTTATCAGTTCTTCGCACCTTACTGAACGATGAGAATGTTTCTGAAACAACGGATGCTGGACTCGGTCTTCTTCATATCAGCTGTGTGTCAGGAGGTGAGAGATTAGGATGTGAAAGACCTGTGCTGACTTGCATAGACCTACACACGTAACCACATATATACATAGTTTCATGTTACTTCTTGCTAGGATATTGCTGATTTTGTAACGTTTATCATTGATCTTTTAACTTGTGGCAAAGATTTGGCGCTCTTCTCACTTCATGCTAGCTATATAGTTTGTTTTTAACATCAGCTTAGGGATTTATGTTTGTAATCTCAGGCTAGGTATTCAGCATACTTATAACCTCAGCTAGGTGTCCTCAGTCTAGGCTGCCAATAATTGTACAGTATATTTTCAGCCAGCAGCAGCCAACTAAAATTTCTTTTGCGGAAAGGAGTGAAGTGGTCTTCTCTCACCAAAAATCAGTTTGCCCCTCTTCACCTTGCTGCATACAGGGTAGGTGGTATCTCTTGCTGAATATTGCCTTAGTTTCAGATTGTTGCCATTATCACACCATCCTAGAATGCATTTAACTAGAGCATTCGTAAAGACATTAGGAAAGACATTCAGGATTTTCTGTTATTACGATACTTGAGTGATGGAAAAATATAATGACTTAAAATAATTTTCTATTGTTTTAAAAGACATAATTTTATATTTTTATATTTTAGTGGAATATTTTATTTGTTTCATAAAGCTCAGAGTTTACCATTTTAGGGAAAATTAAAGCTTATGGCTTTCATAAAAGTCAACTTTTTATTATTGTCATAAAACAGGGATGCACAACCTACGGCCCGCAGGCCATATCCGGCCCGCGACGCAGTGCCATCCGGCCCGCGAAACTTCTGCCCACAGTGCAGGAAATCGGCATGTTAGTAATAAAAAAAGACCTTAAAAAAACGAAAAAAAGGAAGAAGAAGTATTTATCCCCACGTAGGGGCGTTTCCCAATCTTTTTTTTCGATGGACGAACATTTCGATTCAGTTCTCGGACTTGGTGTCTCTACGATGAGGCCGGACATTCAGAAGTTGGTTTCGGGAAAACAACTTCAAATATCCCACTAATTACTACATAATTAATGGTAAGTACAACTTGTTTCTAATAAAAAATGGTATCTGCTCTATTTTTTTTTTGTCCTTTTTGTATTTTTGCGGCGAAGTGGCCCGCGACACGGCTGTCCGAAATGGATATGGCCCGCAGGCCGAAAAAGGTTGTGCATCACTGTCATAAAAGATCAAGAGCTATGTTTTTCGATTGTCAGGGAGATGTGGAACAGGTGGAAGCCCTAGCTGATGGAGGAGCAGATGTCAATCAGCCTGGTCATAGTGATGTCACATCACTGCACATTGCAGCTATGTGTGGCCATCTTGAGGCAAGTGCACTTAGTATATGTCACGGTATATCTGCAGTATGTTTGGGTATAATGCACAATTCAGACAACAGGACATGTTGGTAGTCAAAAAGGCAGCCATTTTGTCATTCACACCAGAACTGCAGGAGTTATATTAAGATCAAATAGGTGTTGATGGTTATTGTGAAGCAGATATTAGCGTAAATTGTAAGGCAGTAAGAAACTGTATCAGGGTTTGGTGTTTATTCAGGTTGCCAGAGTGTTAGTCACGCACGGTGCACACATTGATGTTGCTGATATTGTCAAGTTTTCTCCTCTTCATATTGCCTGTTATTTTGGTCATGAGAAGGTAAGTAACTGGAAAATGTTATTCAAGGCTAATCTGCCTGCAAAATAATTTCATTGGCTGGGATTCTAGTTCTGAAATCTACTTGTGTTGAAAGAATAGAAGGTTTTCAATATTGTCATTTTCTTCTGTAATTTTTTTTTTGGTAAAGTTATAAACGAGTTCTTATAATATGACTAAAGCAAACTTGCTGTTGGAGCAATGTCTCATTAACTTGCTTTAAGGCATTATGTTCAGCCCCTATGAACATTTAGTTGCACAAAGCAGAATGCTAAAATCAACTAAGAAAAACTTTGTGTTAGCACATTATATAGTAATGAGAAATCTATCAAAAGCTAGCATGATGGACATAAAAGGTGATTTATCACTGGAAGAAATGTTTTCAAAATGCTCCAAATGATCGTCTTTATTTGGGGATGGGGTAATAAACAATAACAAAGTAAATGTAGTAGGCAAGGAAATTTTACTGCCACTGAAATGTTTGAACAAAAGCAGAAAATTATGAAATAAAATCTTTTATAAACAGAGAGATAGCCACAATGAATAAATTTGTTTTTTGATGCAAATTTTAAAGAAGTAATCCTTATGGGAAAAAGACCAACCTTACTGATGGCTTATAATATGGAAATATAGCAGTAATAGTCATTGACTTTTTATTCTGTCAGTTTCTAAGGAAAAACTACAATATTCTTAAGCATAATATTTTTCTAAAACATGAGTTAACATCAGTTTGAGCAGCACTTGGCTTGAAATTCATACACTCCTCTAACCAACTGTCTAATTATATTGAGACACATTTAATCTGTCGTAATCTTTAGTTTTTCACTAAAACTGTAGGCTGCAGAGAACCCATCAGTTGTCTCCATTAAAATTACATAACAAATTTTATTTTGCAACTATGAAGATCCATGCACTTGTCAATAAGGACTTTTAAGAAACATATTAAAAATAAAAGTTTTCTGAAACATAGATAGTAAACAATTGCCTCGTAACCCTCCAATAAAAAAAGAAATTATGATAGTCTTCAGTCATAAAATTTTCCTTTGTTGGGAGCTCCCACAAGTAATAAAATACAGTCACATCTCACACACCCATATTATGGTTGCTTAGTCACACTCATTTATTCCCCCAACAGCAATGATAGTGAGAGGCACACATTTAATTTTTTTTTATTACTGGGTTACTATAATTTCCATGGAAATCTCTTGGTAAGACTTCCGGTTCATATATGGGACTCTTAACTTGTGGAAGTTGGTAATTAACCCAGTCATTTAATAATAATTTAGCACCAGACTAAATCTTAAAGCAAAAAAAAATATTTATGAAATATTTTGTTAATTTAGGTCAAAGCTGACAGTGCTGATTATAGGTTTTATCCACACTATAACGATTTAGAGAAGATGGTAACAGTAAAAATTAAACATCTTGTTAATTTTCATCTCATATCTTCATACATCATCTTGACATTTATGGTGAATGACACTGTTCTAATGTTAGAACAGTAGTTCGACTTAATAGGTTAGTATAAAATATTGTGTTTTGGGATTCTAGGACTGCCTAGCTGTTTCATTTATTTGTGAGCCATGTTATTCTCATGCAGTCTTATGCCACATAATCATGTGTTATTCAATGCCTTTATTATATAGACATGTTTTTTTCTAGTGTGTGTCCTCAAAGCAGGGTATTTCTAGTGTAGTGAGGCGGCTGGTAGTCCAACATTTGTTGTTAGTTTTGGCACTCTAAACACATCAGCACCAACCTGCTGGAGCATTGCAAAAAAGGGTGCTTGGTGGGAGAAATGTTTGCTGACACCATAACCCAGCGGTTCTCAACCTTTTACTAGTGACGCCCCCTGACGAACAAAGGTACGTCTGCGCGCCCCCCTTAGCCAGCAATGTAAGCTAATTTCACTAATACCAGTATAAGAAACTATTAAAAAATGACCATCTTCGCGCCCCCCTTGTAAGCACGTCGCGCCCCCCCTGGGGGGGGGGGGTGGCACAGGTTGAGAACCGCTGCCATAAACCCACCATTCAGTTACAGTAGCATTAGCTATAAAGATATTATTTACTTTTGTGTGTATTTTATATAGGCTTCTTAACATGAAATGAAAGGCTGAGTTGAAAGTCTTGCAACATGCTCCTTACTTTTCTGAAAAGACATACTATGCTTTTTAAGAATTGACATCTAAGTGATCATATTGAAAGATTCATTTATCTGGACTGGCATGCACATTTTTTGTGTGCATTTGTGTGTCCTGATGACAGGTGGTTGAGTTCCTCATTCAAAGTGGTGCAGACATCAATGTCAATGGCAGTGTTGGTGATAGGCCACTTCATCTTGCCTGTGCCAAGGGAAACCTAAAGATTACACAACTTTTAGTGGAAGGCAGAGGGGAAGTTAAGGCAGATGGTTTGTTTGCAGTTATTTTCTCTCCCCTACCTAAGCATAATATTTGCATATTTTTATTGGCATTCATTACTTTTGTACCACTTATGGCTTTGGCCGTTGTACTTATTTTTTATTCTTTTTCAACATTTGATTTTTTTTTCATGTCATGGCTTTCATATTAATATTTTATATTGTCAATCCTATCTTAAGTTCTGCTTTGTCCAGATAATGACTTATAACTGACTGGTACTTTATTTGAGGTTCAATAGGTAAAATGATGTATAATTTCATAAGAGTTTGTCTCTTTTGTTAGTTTTGCTTGTATTGATATCATGCCTGGTAGAAACTGCATATTGTATCTGGTCATCATTCTTTGCATTATTGTGGCGCACATAAAAGTGAAAATAGAAATGGTTGTTTCTTTTTGACACAGTGACATTGTGTGATGATGAGGGGCACAACCCGCTCCACTTCTGTTGCAAATCTGGGCATCTGCTAGTCCTGCACTATCTTCTTGACCATGGTGCCCAGCCTCATGCCACCAACATTTATGGGGACACTCCTCTCCACTTGTAAGTATTAAATCATCTACCTCAGAAATGCTCTAAAAGATTTGTGTTAGTATTTTCTGCAAGAAAAGGATAGTAAAATATCTTTTTTTACAGCTGATAAGTTTAATCAGTAAAAGAGATGTAACAGCATGACCTTTTCAGTTTGAAGACAGTTGTAAGCCAGCATAAATTTACTAAAGAACCAATGTTGCGGCTCTATATCTGTTGGTGCAAATATCAGACTAAACAGGTTTGGTGTTATCTTTACTTTTCTGCTTTATATGAGAATATGCTAAACATGAGAAAATGTAATTAGACATGTAACAAACTGTGAATAAAAAGAAAAGACAAGAAAAAAAAATTATTCAGTAACTAAATCTAAAAGTCTTGCTAGTGAGGGCAAATATTTTTGTGACAAGCTTTGAGTGGAAAATAACAATGGCACTGTTTATTCATTGAATTCACTGTGGATTTGTTTTCAGGGCTTGTTACAATGGCAAATTAGAGATTGCGAAGCAGCTTGTGGCTCTGACAGGATCAGACAGTCTCAACAAGGAAAATGTTTTCAGTGAAACGCCACTTCATAGGTAAATAAATCCACAAGAGCAGAGTTATTACTTCATAGATAGCAAATTCAAACACAGATTTTGTACACCTTTTCATAAATTTTGATTTATTTGCTTTTTTGGGGCTTTTTTTTTTTTTTTAAATACATTACTCAGATCTTGAAAGTCCCCTTTGAATGTTCCTTTACTTTGTTGGGATTTACCAATGCAAGGTACTATTTGGCAGATTCTAATGAATAATTTGTGTATTGCAGCTATATTTTACGAGTGTGGTCAAATATTTTGTGCAGCGCAGGTACATATGGCAAGAATGTTGAGCTGGTCAAGTTTTTGCTAGACCAGGATTGTGTTGACATCAATTGTCAAGGCAAAGATGGCCACACAGGTTTGTCTCTAATTCTGCTGGCTGACACATTGTTGTCCTCTTGAGAGCATTCAGCTTTTAATAAGTTATTATATACCTCCGATGATCTTATCAAGACTAACATCATCATATTTTGTTTGTGGTGTCATACTGAATAGGTTTTGAATAGAAACACCATGCTTGACTTCCTTATTTGGTGAGCAATCATTAAAAGTTAATATTTCTGATTGACAGCTGTTGCACAAACAAGCTAAAATATATATTTATATTCTTCAACTACATTTTTGCATGCTGGTGATCTGTAAATGCCTGCTGCAATTTGAAGGCATAATAAGAAACAGATTTATGTGGAGTGTTGGGTTTTTCGTAAGTGAAATCGCCAATAGAAATACAGAATTTGTTAAAGATGTTGACTTGGGAATACTCAGTGGAGAATGGGCAGGAGGAGAGCAGTTGTGAATAGTTTGTGTCTGGTGCTCTTAGCACTGTGTACGTCTGTAATGTAGGTTTTATCTTGACAGAAAAGTGTAACAAGAACTAAGGGCAGTCACCGAACCTGAGATTTTTTTTTATGTCAGCTCTGCACAGTGCCTGTTATCATGGCCACACTCGAGTAGTGCAGTTTCTGCTGGAAAATGGTGCTGATGTCAACATGGTGGCCTGTGTCAGTGAGCAGAGTGGTGACAGTGAAAAGCGAGAAGAACAGACAGCTCTTATGTGGGCCTATGAACGAGGTGGGCTGATAAGCAATGAGCATGGGCATGTGAATGAGGAGCTAGGTGGATAATGGTTGACATGAATGATGAGTTAGATGGATGTCTTACATGGGTGATGAGAGAGTAGTTAGTCATTAATGAGCATTTTGATCAACAAATACCATGTATTGTTCTTTCCAGAAAAACTTTATAACATTTTTAACGCTAAAGTTGTATTTGGTCAGGGCATGACGCCATTGTTGTGTTAATGAAACATCACAAGCGACCATCTGATGACTCAGCATGCAATGATTATTCTGGAAGTCTAGATGGTTCTTATGTCTCTGTGCCCTCACCATTAGGAAAACTGCGAAGCATGACCAAAGGTATGTGTACAAACTAGTCAAGACAATGCTTTTAAGATAAGTTGCCTTCAGATTGCATCATCTAAGATTTTAAAAACAGTTTGTACTTTATTTTATAGTTATATGTACTAATTGCCCACTGAGATAAATAAAGTGTTATTTTAATATTTGTTTTTAGGAAAAAATTGTTTCTACTATTTATTTACAGAAAAGATTGATGTACTACAGTTGCGTGCAAACCTGCCACACCAATTTCATCTGCAGATCGTTGATCTTGACTTCCATGAAGTTATTGGCTCTGGTTCTTTCGGCAAAGTCTACAAAGGCACATGCAAGGGTCGCACCGTTGCCGTCAAGAGGTCATTCTTGGAACACTGACATCACTTCATCCTATTGAATATTTTTTATTTCATTGCCATTCAGCACAGCTTGTGTTATATGCCCTGTTTGTCTTACAAAGCATTTCTATTTGTTCTTTGTAGCCAGCCTAGAGCAGTTCAGATCACAATCACAAAGCTTGATGTGACTTCTAGGAAGTAACTCAGATAATGGTAGAAAAAGTGGTCCCCAGGGGATAAAAATAATAGTTACAGATAACTATATGCCAGCTCTCCATTAGAGATTAATAGCAATCTCTTCTACATCAGTCATTGCAGTGCTGACATTAAGAACTGGATGACTAAAAACAATCCTCAAGAATCCTGACTAGACTGAACATTGCTCATTGGCATTAGGAAGTACCTTCCCTTTCGCTACCTCTCTGACTGGCACCACAATCTTTTTATCCAGTCTTGGCATCACTTTGGATTCTAACTTCTCCATGTAGCCCCATATCTCCTCTGTCGCCAAAACTTTTTTTTATTTTTAATCTTTAACACCTCTCTGCCAACACTGGTTCTCTGATGTCATCATCAAGCTAGTTGTCTCCCCTCTCTCACTGCTCGATTACTCAGGCCTTCCTTTGACCACACTTCACAAACTTAAGTGGGTTTAAAATGCTGCAGCTCCTCTGGTGCTTTGGGCACAAAAGACTGATCACATCAAACCCTACTTCGCATACTTTACTGTCTGCCTACCACTGACCGTATTACATACAAACTGGACTGGACTGTCCTTGTTATAAATGTCACTATCCGTCTTCTCTTGATTATCTTTTCTTGCTTCTCCATCCAGACTTTATTCAGCATACTTCATTCAGCCGTTGACATCCTGCAGTTTCACATTCTTGACACCATACTCTGCTCCACTGGCCAGCAAATTTTCGCTGGTGCTAATCCCTTTGCTGCTTGTAACACCCTCTATTTGACCTTCTGCCAAGAAGAAGAGTACTACTTGCAACATTGCTTAGCATCCAATTAATCATTTATAATGTTAGTAAATTGATAGTGTCACATTGATTTTGATAGGAGAATTATTTCCATAAAAATATCTGCATGTCTAACAGGTATCGTGCCAGTTCATTTGGAGCCAAATCTGATGTGGATATGTTTTGTCGTGAAGTAGCCATCCTTGCCAAGCTGAACAGTCCATACGTGATCAACTTTGTTGGTGCTTGTTTAGATGATCCCAGTGTAAGTTAGTTAAGGTTTTGGTGTTCATGTTGCTCAATAAATGTTTGTCAAGACTTGTAAAACTTTAGAATAGTGTTTTTAATAAACCAAGAGTTGAGATAGTTTTTAAAATAAATTATTATAATGATTTTTAACTAGCTCAATGTGGACAAAAAGCAATATGACTGAACATTTAGAATGATAGTGGTAGCATGAATTTTTATTTGTTTCAACATTCACCCCTATTAACCTATAATAAAGACAACTATCATTGACACACTATTTTATGGAGCATTATTTAAACATTTAAGTGATAGGATTTGCAAGAGATATAGTTCTTTTTTTCATGTACTAAATTCAAATTAAAAATGGTATCTGTATGCAGTTGAGAGAGCACCTGTCATGAAAATAGTTATGAGCAGAAATTAAGAAAAAATTATTTGCACAATATATACAAACATAAAGTGCCAAACAATGAAATCTTTTATTGGAATATACATTTGATGTCAACTATTACTTACTGTTGTCATTTTTTATTGTAGCTATGAGGATGTTACCAGCTGCAGAAGTGAATTGTATAGAAGGAGTTAATGATGGCAATTTTAGCAAGACATTACAGTAGTTTTGGTTGATTTGGTTGCTGGCATTCGATCAAAGAGTCATTTAGCTTCTGCACATAATATGTTGAGGCTTTGAATAGATGGAAGAATAGATCTATTTTACCACTGAAATCATTATTTTGAAGACAAAATTCGTTTTGCATGAGTTAGATAAAATACCCCTGGATATTTTCACTTTTGTATTTGGCAGATAAAGCATCTAGGTGACAACTTAGTTATAATTTTTTTCTGCAACACTATAACAGCTTTCAGAACATTTATTCTGCAACAGTTTCTCATTGTTACACAATATGTTGTTTAAACATCTTGCTTTACTTTGCAGCAATTTGCCATTGTGACACAGTATGTAGCCGGTGGCTCACTCTTCAGTCTCTTGCATGAGCAAAAGCGGTAGGAATCATTGTCATGTTCCTGTGGATAAATTAGTTCACTCTTTTTCATTACAGCTCTCAAGACTTCAAAGGCTACTTATGGAATTTGGAAGAATTCCTTTCCATTCAATGTTTGGAATTGTACTCAGTGGGAAATATGTTAAAATTAATAAACATAACTGATGATGATTTAAAAAAACACAAATGTCTGAAATAAGCTCAAAACTAGTAAAAAAAAACTGCTAGCTGTCTTTTCTTGTGTGAATCAGACACAATTTCCTTAATTGACTTGAGGGGCTATGGTAGAAGGTTAAAATGCAGTTATTCAAGTCATTCTTATGGAGGATACTTTATTTATTGGATTATTTTTAAGGAGATAGTAATTGTCATGCATCTGCGCATATAAGACTTATATGGAGTTGTATTGAACTGCAGTCTTGAAATGTTAAGCATCCTAAGCAGTTGTGAATGTTGAGCTATCTGTGCAGGCTGATTGACCTGCAGTCCAAGTTGACCATTGCTTTGGATGTGGCCAAGGGTATGGACTATCTCCACACTCTGACACAACCCATCATCCATCGTGACCTCAACAGTCACAATATCTTGCTAGATGAGCATGGTCGTGCCGTTGTTGCTGATTTTGGAGGTATTGCAGTTTTCTCTATGCATATATTACACAATAGTTGTACATGAAAATTTAGTGAAGTTGACATGGACCAGTCCATACCTCTGTGTTTCAAACATACATAAATATTTGTCAATGTTGTCGGTGTCTTCCTGGAATGTGGGGAGTTCAGGAATATACTCTTCAATACTTCTGTGGAGTGTTTCCATCTTCAATTATTATCTGTAATACCCCTAAAATGCAAACTTCCCCCCAAAAAAAACTAATCCTATGCCCAGCCAAGGCAGATTGCAACTATGGTTGCAAAGTTCAAAATGAGGAACAACCACAAATTTTTCTTAAAACAATAATATAGGGTACCTAAGGGGAAAGATAACCACACACTCAGACACTAACAACCCTCCTCCAATAAACACAAGTTTCAGGGGTAAGGGAAAAGTAGCTGGGAAAGAAAGACAGAGTACAGTAGAGACAGAATCTAATCCCTTATTACGGGTAGAACTTTACAGACCCATGGAACTGGAGACAGGATAAAATGTGAAATCAACAAAAATCATCAAATGACCACGAAACAGTTAAATACGATACTCAGCAAAAGACAATCCATCCACACAACAACTTTTCACACGACGAAGACAGCCCCGCAATCACCAAATTTTCATGGCATGGGTGGCTTAACTCAGCCAGACAAATGTTCTTACAACACACAACAAAACGATTGCCTGAGGCTGCCCACATCATGTTCATTTCATTGTCGAGTGGCTCAGGACTTTACTTCTTCCTTCAGTATCTTGGGCCTGAGTAAATTTCCTCCCTCTTTCCCGCCAAAACCTACTGGTGAACCAGGTTCACCATACATTTTCTGTCACAGTTAACCCTTTCCCATCTGATGTTATTACCCATTCAACATACACTTGCAGTCCGTAAGTTGCAAAAGGGTTAAAATATTCTGAAAAACACAAAGGCATGGACTGGTCCATGACTGAAATGCCTCATGAAGCACATCCCTATACCATAAAGCATTTGTCTAAACAGTATTTTCACCAAAATAGATAAATAACATACTCAAGGTTATGAAGCCTAAGAAGGTACTGTTGTACTGTGATTGGTTATTGTTGAGTAAATGGCAGCCTTTATCAAGTCAAATTTCTTCTTTTTCTTCTTCAGAGTCAAGGTTTCTTCGCTCCACTGAAGAGGACAACATGACCAAGCAGCCAGGGGTAAGACACCTTGAGTTTCTCACCAGACCTGGTCAAAGTGGCTTTAGATTTAGAACTAAAATTCAGGAGAATCCAAGCAGTAATTAATTTTTGATGGGGTTTGAATTTTAAATTTTTGAATGGAGAAAGAGTTTGTCCATAATCTTTATTTTAAGGATTAAGGAAAATGTTTGTTTTATCAGAATCTACGGTGGATGGCACCAGAAATCTTCACACAGTGCACAAAGTACAGCGTTAAGGCCGATATGTTCAGTTTCTCCCTGGTTCTTTGGGAGCTACTGGCAGGGGAACTTCCTTTCGCGCACCTTAAACCAGGTACTTGTCTCCTTCAAAGTTTAGAGAAAATAATAAAGAATAATACATCATGTATGAGCTGCAGCTTTTGGTTAATTTTCTTGAGTATTGCTTAGGGTTAACACTGAGGTTAATCATGGCAGTTGTTTATAATACATTATTTTCACCTGGGAAATCTTATATTGTTTCACTAGTAAAATGTTAACATCTGTAACAGTAATACATGATTTACGTGCCTCTGATATACAACACTTGTCATGATGTTTGATTTACTTCAGCGGCTGCCGCTGCAGAAACAGCTTACCACAATTCTAGGCCACCCATTGGTATCACATTTCCCAAGCCTATTGTCACCTTGTTACAAAATGGTTGGCATGCAAATCCAGATGTAAGAATTACTTCTCAACTTCTTGACTTTGAAATTAGTTTGATCATATGTGCTGTCTTGTTCTCATTTGTTTCAGTTTACTTAACCAGTTTTTCCTTGTAATTTGTAAAAACATATCTTAATAACATGCTAGTCCTCTTTTCACACCCTTCGTTTTGCCATATTATGTTACTCTCAGCTCTTGTTCTTGTTATTTGGTTCCTCTTTGTGTTTTCTGTATTTGATTTTAGTCTTTGTTTAGTACAGTTGTTTATTCTTTTAACGTTCATATATATGCTATTTGTTTTCCCGTCCTTTGTATGTTGTTCATGTTTTGCTCTTGTTCTTAAGCGCTAAGAGCATACTCCTTAGGAGTGTGAGTATGCGCTTTACAAATTTTGCATTTATTATTATTATCTTGTAGTAATGCAGTGTATATGTTTTATTTAGAGAGGAAAGTAATTTATTTGCTGTGACCTCTTAAATGTATTATGTATCTTTTCATGTATTGTATCTATTGTAGCTTAACATGTATAATTTAATGCTATTATAAGCATAGATTTAATTTGCTTTATTGCACAAATATTATAGATTGTAATAGACTTTTTGTTATCATCATTTTCTTAAACTTATTAGTTCAAATGTATTTTGGTTATTCTTAAGGCTAGAATATATCTGTGTTGTGTTCATGACCTAACTGCATGGTTTGCCAGGAACGTCCGGAGTTCCGCGATATCATTCCCATCCTGGAGGAGTGTCGTCAGTCTCAGGCTGTGGCCATGTTGTCAAATGTTGACGCTGCACCAAGCCTGTTTCCTACGGCGTTGCCAATGGTTACAGATCAAGTCGATCCTGAGGGGCGAACAACACCTCCCCTAGTGGGCCATGTGTCTGCCCTTCGTAATCACTGGGAAATGGAGGCTTCTCGCAACAGGTCAGGAATGTTATTAATGCATATGTTAAAATAGTATTAGAACAAATATTTACTATTCATGTATGCTGGCATAATAATGATGAAACAATGATTATAAGAATGTTTTGTACAGCCAAATAAAAATGATGCAACACTGTTGACAAGTACCAAGTCATGGTTAGAACATTGGGTGAAGGAGGCCTTTGTGTACAGAGACAAGCACATGGCATACATGAGAAAAAAATCTTTGTTTCTAGTGTTGGTTCAGCTGAAGATGGTCGCAGAAGGATGCCTTTTCCACATCTTGACAAAAATGGTGAGACATTAGTTTTGATTTGGCTTCAGGTTTTAATAAGAATTGCCCATGATAAACCTCTCTTATTTGGGATCGTGTTAAGACCCTATAATCCTGTAATTCTAATTTATATTTACATCTTGTAATTATATTCCATGTTTAGATCAGTTGGACTGAAATAGAGTTTAATGACTAGGTCTGTCTTTTTAGTCCATATTTTAAGATAATTGTATATAACGTAATTTTCAGTTCACCATTTTAGACAGTAGATGATTCTTTTATAAATCTGTAAAGAAATTCATTGTCTAGTAAGGCAGGATATACACCGAGAAAAGATTGAGTTTTAAAATACACATGGTAGAAGAAAGAAAGGCTGAACCTTAAGTTTTTTTTCAGTTCAGGCTTATTTGTTTATTTGATTGTTTGCTGCTATCAGGTTATGTGTCTGATCCTTTGAGTACCATGCGGTTCCCACTATCAGTTCGCGACTCTTCACCAAGAGATGACCAAGCCAGAGAATCTTCTCCCAAAATAGAGACCTAGTACACTTTTGCTGATGTCTTACTCATGTGATGCTGCATCTCAAGGATGTGGAATTGGTGCTACTTTTAGTGGTGTGGTGCTGGTTTTCATTATAACATACTGTGATCGTGGTCCTTGGCACTCTATGGACAGGTGCACAGTCAGGCTAGCTGTATGCTGAAGCCTATCAGCCAGGTTGAATGCTAATAAAATACAGTCCCATCGCATTATCTGTTCACTACAAATGTGAGTTAAGAGGTCAGCTGACTGAGATGTTAGGATTCAGCAATAAGCTTCACTGTACACTTGGCTACTAACTGTTATTTGTGGTAGCCAGTTTCTAACACTTACAGGTTACTGTGGCTCAGGATCCATAGGCATGTGACTTAAAGTGTTTGTGATTTGTCGTTTTATACAAAGAGATCTGAACTTTGACTATGCAATACAAATTGACATGAATACTGAACAAATGATGAACATATCTATATGTATGCTTGTGCATACAAGTAAGTGTGTGTGTGTGTGTTTTAGTTTCTACATTTGTACATGTATATGCCTATTATGTGCATTGTATTTGTTAAATAGCTTTAACATGATCAAAATTATAGTTTAAAGGTATCAAAGTCTCTTTTTTTTTCATCCTCTCAAAGAAGCCCTAATAAAATTGCAGTGAGAGGGTGAAAAAGAAATCCTTTGTGAAGACCATCAACATGAAATTTGACCATTTTTTTTTTTTACTTTTGTCTTTTTCGTTGAGTCTGCCGACCAGATGAACGACAGACCAAACTTAATTTTATTTATAAAGGCATTGAGCATTTTGTCTAATGGAGAGATGTATTCTGTCAGTGTCGTCGTCATCATCATCATGTCATCATTACAAGACATACAGATTGCAAGATCAGTTATCACTGACTGTGTCTGCACCGGACACTGATTTTTTTTCGCTAAGTGTCTCACTGAAGGGAATAACTTCGGAAGTCTTCGGAAGTGTGACGTCATTAGAGATTACAGAAAATAGACTACATTCTGGCATTTTCAATAATATAGATTAGAGGTGTGAACTGTATGAGAAGAAAAATGCAGATTTTCTGAGATCAGATTTACTAGGATAGGTGTGTGTTTTGAGGTAGAGAAGATGCTCCACAGCCTAGTCCAGTGTGCAGATCCAGGGCTAGGGTTCTTTCCTGTGCAACTTCATCCCCTCTTCCCTTTTTTAAACTTCTATTGTATAGTTTATGGGGTTTCTTAATTATTAATGATCTCTGTCTTTTTTTTTCACAAAACATGTACAACACAGCCAATGATACACAATTTATTAAGTCCATAAGACTACTGGAGGCCTTGATGTTGTCCTTAAACGTTTATTATATAAAGAAAGCTTTTCTAACATATTAAAGACTAACATATAAGTCACAGCTAGATTACATGATTTCTCTTGGCAATCATTAGGATTTCGTGAAAGGTTTGACAGAAAATTGATCATATTAGTAATTAGAGAAAAAAACTACCCCAAGTTTTGATCATTCCAACTGTCAATCTCACACTATAGAGACATTGCTTACGGAGTTCTCTAATGTAACCTACTTGTAACCTACATTGTCTGTGTTGTGTTGGACCCTTATTTATTTTATCTTTACCTGTAATCAGTTGTAGGCCTTGAATTATTTTGACTGTCGCAATTAACTTTATACAGCCATTCATAGTGTTTAACAGTTGTAGAATTAGCCCCAGAACAAGTTTCATAGCTGTCAAAGAGTGGTGTGTTGGCTTAGCACAGAAGTATGCAAGGTCGCTGACGCCACGCCTCCGAAGTTTTTCCCTTCAGTGAGACGTTTAGGACAAGAAATTCAGCGGCTGGCTGTCATCTGCTGCTTTTGTTTCATTAGAGTGAACTCCCCTTAACCAAGGCTGAGTGGTGCTACTTCCACGCTTTTTACCTTAACGACATACACTTACATACGCACCTACATTTCATTCCTGACACACGGAGTTAAATCGATATATAATCAACATTTTTATCAGAGCGAGGTGCTGTGATCGTCATGCAGTTTTAGCGTCAGTTTCCAACAACTTGTACATTGTACATTTTTTTATTGTGGTCGGAGAATATATATATGCCAAACGGGATGGGGTTTTTATTTATTTTTTTTTGGGGGGGAAAAAAGGTAAATTAAATGGCAATTAAAAAGGGGTTGGAACTACACAACACTTAAGTGACCTTCACCCCTACGGCGTGGAAGTTGGATAGTAATAAATCATGGAAACGGTGTACACATTAAAATAATATTGGCATCAGAAGATATAAAATTATCAGATTTATTATTCAGACTAAGTCTAAATTTGAATTGAAAAAAAGAAAGCTGATTGTGCTTCACTACCATAGGCCTCCATGGAGGAAAACGTTACTGATCGAATGCGATCAATGTAAATGTATTGTAGTAATGTTTCTCCCTCCTTTATTCACGCTGTTCTATTTGGAAACGAATTTTGGTAAGTACAATCGACAATTTGTTTTATTTTCTACGGTTGATTAAGTATGAGAAATGCTGTTAGTTAGAAGATTCGGCTGTCTAGTGAAATTTAAAGTGATCGAATGGATCCCGTAAACATCAAAGCTCAGACATGTACAATTCTTACGAATACATGGAGTACTATATCCCGATAATCTGTGCTCACAAACATGACAACATTCACACAAGCATTTTGTTATGTAGTAACTCAATGTAGTCACTTTATAAAAGATAAGGTGAACAATTCTAACTGCAATGTGTTTGAAAGTAATTTACTTCTAAAAAATGTATAAAGTTTTGTTTTTGCAGTAGAGAATTTAATATAATATTGTTCGACTATTTTAAATAAAAGTGGAGAAAACATCACGTTTTAGTGTGATCTGTGAAAATAACAGATAGCAGTGGTGTAGCCATAGAAAATAAACGAAATGCTCAGGAAGTTTTACTGATGTCCGCTCTAGTCGCTAGTTGGACGGCGTAACGGCTTCCATGAAATTATCAATTTGCTAACCCAGCTACTGCCTAACGTCTAGCACGTGACTACAACTCCGCGTGACGTCATGTCGTCTGTTAGGCTCGAGCTCTTGCCATCAGGCGCCGTCTTGCATGACTGGATCGAGTAGTGGTCGACACGAGGTACCTGCCAACATAACATGAATACTTGTACACAACAGAAAGAATACATTGTATAGCAGACAGGGAAAACATTTGAGTTCTGATTTATTCAGTCTTTAGTTTCGCGTTCTCGACTTCAGTGCTAAAGGTCAGCAAAGCTTGCTCGGCTAGAGGTACTCAACACCTTCTGTGTCCACCCAGACTGGTCCCTGATACATCAGACAAGGTATGAGGCTCGCGTCCTTAATGTTGTGCCTACAAGGAACAAATTTTATTTTAGTAGGGCCTTAGGTGGCGCAATGACTTAGGTGGATCTCACTACTTTAGCGAGACTCGGAGATCGTGTTTTTGCATGTCCGCTCCGACATACCCCTTTGTGAGAGTTGACAGGACTGACCGTCGGTAGTTTCCTACACCATTGGTGTGTTGTATGCATGTGTGCTTGTCTAGGAAAAGATCAGTGTCACCACCCTAAGCAAGCCTCGTGAACTGTATTGTAAAGCGCATTCAGTATTTACATGAAATCAAGCTATACATAAAGATACTGGATTCTTATTCGTGTTATTGTGGTCTTGAAAGTCATCAAGAAAACGTTACTTTTTCATCTGTGTGACTGTTACTTGGTATTATGCTGGTGGAGAACAATATTATGCTTTTTTTCATCTTATGTTTATGAAGGACTGAATTATAAATTGTTTGGTGTTTGCAAACTAGTGATGGGTAACATTCCACTTGTTTCATGCGTTCATATTTGAGAACTTTGGCTTTTTTAATTAACCTTTCCAAAGACATAAATTATCGAATATACTAAAGAAAGAACAGATGATTTAAGATGCAGACTTTACTCAAGCAATTATTGCGTTCACCTACCCTCATACACAAGTTCCTCCATGTTAACATGATCAAAGCAGCCCAGCTGGTCTATGGCGGATTTCAGCTGCTGCCTTACTTCCGGGCTGGGGTTCGGCTCACGGGAAAGCAATACCAAGTTGAATTCCGATGTCGAACACGATCCGTCCGGTCCCTCATCATGGCAGAAAAAATGGATCACTGAGACGTTTTGCTGGAAGTAGAGCAGCTGCCACGAACCTGGGGACAAGTTAGGAGGTAACATTGCACTTCTGACACTCTCAGTCTACAATACAGCTACTTTGGTATCACTAAAGGCGGTGTATACCAGCACCGACGCAGTATGCGGAGTAGCTACACCGACACCAGATGGTGCACTACCGGCTGATAACTGTTAGGACTCGTAATATTATATTAAAGATCTAGCACGGAGCGAAGAGTTAAATACATAAAATAAGCTTAATACATTTACTTTGGAGTTCAGATATCAAAAAGTCAAAGTCTTGGTCTTCATTAACTTTTCGTATTCAATGTCGTGATTTAGATTTTACTAAGGTAGTAGCAGCTGCAGCGTCAACCAAGTGGGGATGTGGGAAAACTACTCACCCCACAGCCAGTTGCCATGAGACTCTATCCTCGTAAGCCATCGACCATTTGGATTTTTAAGGCAGCGGGGTCTTGTTATCATTTTCAATGGTCCTACACACCAGTTGTCGCCCCTGGAAAGAAAAACACACCCACGTACACGCTGAAATCTGCGATTGACCTGGCGGGCTTTATCAAATAATCCCCATCCTGGTTCAAAGTAATCAGGTGCTGAACTGGTTTGAAGTACGCCTACCTTAGCTCAACACAGATGCTAGTACAGTGGCGATGGTGGCAACATTGAGAGGGTACATGAGCCATACCGAGGGGAACGTCTAGTTGGATTTATTAAAGATTAAAATATCTCTTGGTGCCTTTGAGACTTGCACTCTTAAAGCTAGCTACGTCTGACAAACATCAATAACTGTAAAAAAAAACAAAAAACACACACAGGTGCACTCACACACGCACATTCAAGCGAGAGAGAAAATGAGAAACCTTTGTGCATAATCCACAAGACAAATAACGGTCAGCTACTTTTGGTCACATTTGCACACATAAACTCAAACGTGCGCACACATAAGCGCGCGCATATACCAAAGTAAAAAATGGTATGTACATGCATTATAAAGAATTTGACGTAGACCCACATTTCAATAGCCGAAAATGAAGACAGACGCTGTCCTGGAAGTGGTTTGTAGAATACAAAATTCTTGTTCACTGAGAACTGGGGTAATACATTGTGACCAATCTCGTACCACAGTCCAGATAGCTACAACAGTACAGAAACGTACAATGCGTGGTTTATATATGCAGTATACTCTTGTAATTATATTCGGACATATCTAGTTAGTTGAGTATATGAATTGTGCTTGCTAATTGCATGGCCCATATAAAATTCTTACCATTATAGTTTTGTTCTACTCATTGCTACTTCATTACTCGTCTTTCTTTGCAAAGTCAGTATATTGTTTTTTCTTGCTACTTGGTTCGTCTTTGCGTTTTCTATATTTTTCTTTCAATCGTCATCAGTATTGTCTAACATTTAATCGCTTATATGTGATTTGCTCTTCCGTCCCTCGTATGCTGTCCATGTCTCGTTCTTGTTCATAAGCGCTACGAACATGCTTCTTAAGAGTGTGGATTTGCGCTTTACAAATATTGACTTTTATATTATTATTATTATTATTATTATTATTATTATTATTATTATTATTATTATTATTATTAAAAAAACAAATATTTGCCACTGTTACATTTCAATGTGTGCAGCAATGAAACTCTTTATCTGCATATCTGGTTTATATTCCATATAGAATTACTCAGTGTCTCTAAAGACTTTTGTGGTCTGCTTAATGTCCACAAGGACGTCCCTAGCTTGTCGCGTGTCTTTAAAGGCACATGTCTTTTAATGGCTTACCTGGTCAGGATGAAAGGAGTGCGCCGGTAGCAAGTTCACCGCGCAAGGTGAGAGGGGCACAGGGTCACTTAGCTCTGATGGTCTCCTGCCACAAGCATCTGCACAGACATGTGTGTGTGTAGGTGGGTGATGTCGGGGTTGGGGGATTAAACAATCACATACGATGTAGCAACCAACGTAAAAAAATAAAAACGTTAAATTATTGGTGCTGCGAGTACACGATAATCAGTGATAATCAGCACAACAACCATGAGGGTAACTATAATTAACAGCGTAACTGTGCAACAAATGCAGGATAACTGTGTCAGAAAAACAACCACAGGATAACTGATGTTATAAGCGTAACAAGTAAACATGTAAGTGTAATTTCTGTAACAAGTGTCGGCATAAGAGAGAATCTAATCTGTGTAGGGTAACAAATATATAATTATTAGTATCACAAAAAGAGAAAAGTTGTGTAATTATTAAAATGTGTGACTTCTAAGAGTACCGAGTTACCTAACGTTGATAACCGTGTGCCTCACGCGCCTAGCAGGTATACTTGACCTACCTGATGCAGACACTGTTTGCATGTTGTTTCCAAACAGACAGACAGACGGCAGTGACGTCAGAAGACGATTGATGTTTTCGGGGGGAGGTCTTCTTGAACGACTCAGCACATCCACCCTTACACCATCAGGCATGCAGGTTCCATCTTCAGCTTCTTTTGTACACCAGTACAGCAGCATCAAGGAGTTTTCATACCGCAGAACTTTCATCGAACCTGCAACATGCAGGAATTATTCATTCAAAAGGTGTTCGTAAAGTCCAAGAAAAGGAATTCTACAATGTGATAAAAAAAGTAGGGACTGCGGCCGACACAAGGAACAGCTCAGACATTAAAGTCAGGTTGAAGAAGTGTTATTCCTCCCTTATTCATGAACACACCAATTCCTTCACTTTATTGTCAACTAAAGAGCAGTGAAATTTTTTAAGGATAAGCCGCTGTCGAAGAGCCTTACTCCATCGTAACATGTAGGTTGACCCCATAGTACTGATGAAATCTCCAGTGTTGCTGTCCTTGCAAGCTTCTTTGATATAAACAGATTTCTCTACAGCGCACATTTTGTTCCTGGAAAAAATTAGAAGACTGGTCATTCTCTTTTTTACTCTTTATTTTAATGACAGATAATGTGAAGTACTGACAGGTTAGAGAAAATACTGACAGCAGGTATTGACACTGGCAGAAGGTACTTTTCAATGACATGAGATACTCACTGAATGGTCCAGCGCCGCATCGTAAGGGTGTCGGCGTTGTTGCGGTTGATCGACACAACAAAACTGCGGGGCTGCTCTCCCGTGGTGTAATCTAGGGTGCGCACCCCGTACCACACACCCGTGAGCTGCGACAAGACACGACCGTGTGTTCTGACCTCTCAAATCAGTCAGCTTTGTCTCTTCATCCTACAAGCTGCGCTTACAGGGACGACACCTTTATGTCCTTCTAACTACACCAATACTTAGTCTGCTGTCGTCACAATTAACTACTTACGTTAAAAGAATGTACTTAACAAAGTTTACTTTTTTACTCTGAGGCAACTAACAGAGCATAAAGTACTATCAAAAGCCTTAACGTCCTTCAATTCTCCTATTCATCAATGTTACCAATTTTCTAAAGCGGGTTAAGTTCTCTTTCGGAGGAATGATAATTTCCAGAAATCAGAAATGCATGATCATAATTTCGTTTTCAACAACCACACCTTCTGGTCGTCCAAGTTCTCTACTACACTGACGTTGCTCAGGGGGCATGAGGATGTGTCTGGAAGATCTGGAAATAGAAATAACATCAAAGGTAGAGTGTGTCAGACAGAAAGAACTTCCGAAATTGGCATAATGAAAAAGGAAGAAGCACTTTCTTATGAAGTAGAGATTAGAACACCAGTAATCTCAATTTTGCACACGTTGCAGAAGTGGTAATTGTTTAAAGACCTAATGACTTCTCTCTAAACTTCCCCTCTATTTACTGTCCTACGACATCTCGCGCAGAGGGCAAAGTTTATGTCGATGCTTAAGTCGCCATCACAGAAGAGACTACGAGGTGTAAGCAGATAAACACCATCTTTGCTTAGTACGGGAGAAAAAAGCCCGTCACGAATTAAAAAAAAAAACAAAACAATATGTGTAGACACTTACCACCTTTCCGCATTCCTCCCAGCGGCTCAGGTAAACAGTTGGCTGCCAACAGAGAAGACATCAGAGGGCATTAACATGAGGCTTGCAAGAGTTGAATGAAGTGTAATCAGCCACACATAATGTTGTTGGCTTCTTTGAGTAATGGAGAGCTTTAAGGTTGACGCACGACGCACAGAGAATACGAGATATTTTCTTGTAAATTTTCAGACGACCCAACTATTAGAATCTCAGGCAACTCTTTAATGTCGTCCTGCCCACCATAAGCCCTACTGAAGCCAGCTGCATACAATTTAAGTTGTGGATCCAGAGCCTAATGTCGAATGGTTCTGCGAAACAATGGTTCCGAATGGTGCACATAATACATAACCTAAATGTCTGTCCTTTTCTTTAGTTTAGCTTTGGCAGGAGAGCAGAGCCAACATGAGATTAAGCTGTGCACCGCGCCAAAGAGCATAAGTCAAGTCACCTTCAAGAGAGAAGATGTAGAAAAGGGAGTTGTTAACCGCAGCCGAAGATAAAAAAACAAAAAAAAAAAAACAAACAAACAAACAAAAAAACAAAAAACAAAAGAACAACCCTCCCCCCCAAAAAAAAAACAAGGCTTCTATTATAAGCTAAAAAAGCAAAAATCTGACACCAAACGCGAGCGTCAAATCATCTGCGTCAGCTCGTCCCACAGAATGTGAGCCCATGAGTCTGTTCATTCTGCGCCGAAAGCCGGGATGTGACTAATAGGTTTTGCAGCACAGCATGCAGTAGCTGGTAAAAATTAGCAGAGGATTGGCAAGGAGACAGATTCAACAAATTCTCTATCTCTTTGTATCAGAAGAAAAAAAAAAACCCAAACAGCCGAGACGAACAGCTGGGGGAGTGGCTGGGGGAGATTGGTGTTTTACGCCGTGTCAGCAACTAAGGCTATATTACGGCAAGCAGCTAGCCCTGTAAACAGATGTCACGTGCAGAGAAAGATCAGCTTGACCGAGACGAGAAATGAACTCAGGGCAGCCAACCTTCACTGTATTGGTGACAGGCGCTAACAGCGCTAACCGTTGCGCCACCGGACCGCTGAGACGAACAGCTGACAAGCACAAGATGCCAAGCTGTAAGCAGGGAAAAAAGTGCGTATAGAAGACTGCCCAGCTCTTACTTGCAGAACGTTCTAATGTTGGTCGAAGGTGGATGTACTGGCTTCAGCACAACGTTTTCTAGTGGTCTACTGTGCACCCGGCTACAGCAGAGCCTCTGGCTGCCAAAGCCGCTAAACCTACTGTTCAGTGTCAGTAATTTTAAGGCTAAAGGTCTGGTGTAGCCTTTAAGCCCCTGCTAGATTGGTAGTCTGGTAAAGTCCAAAAAAAACCATAGTTCAAATAAATTCATCCTTCGGTAACGAGAAGATCAAGCTGACTCTAAAAATATGGATGTATAAAATAACTAAACAAACAAATAAAAAAAAAAAACAGCAATTATTTAATGACACAGTATACTTCGTTAATAAGTAAACCATTCAGGTATAGGTTGTAGGTAAGGTATACTAGACACTTGCATGACGTCATCAAATAAATTTAAGACAAATTATGCATTAGTCGTTTTTGCTTCATTCTATATTTCCGTTCTCCTGCCACGAACCAACAGCAACAGCAAACTAGGGAGAAAGGAACCAATGAATAAAGTTACAAGCAAACTACAAAAGGGAAACTATACCACTTCTACCTATGTCTTTGGTAAGCTGCAGGTCTTCACGCGAGAGACACACTGACGACATGAGAGCCTCCAGTTTCTCCTCCATGGCAGGGGTCAGCACGCGACTTCGCCCAAGGAGGGTGACCTCCGTCTTGTCCCGGGGGCACGTGCCGTTCTCCCTCTCGGCGTAGCAGGCCAGGTGCATCAGGTAGTTGTCGTCAAAGTACAGGACAGAAAATGTAACTGGACATAAACATGGGAGGGTCTGATTACAGCACGTCTGCGTCAATGGCGAGTAGGTTCGAAGTTCACGCACTTTGGCGAGACTTGAACGTAACGTTTGACTGCAACACGTAAAACTAATATAACACTTTATTTATGCCAGAGAGAGATTTGGGGGCAGCTCTCTATGAAAGCACAAAACAATTTTAAGAAATATTCATATCCACCAAACAAACTCTTACACTTAATGGTTCAGACAGCTGCATTCATTCGCACTCACTAACATTTAGAAGTCGCACGTCTGAAACAACGAAGGGTAGCCTCAGACTATTGGTTCTGCATGCAGGTACACAAAATCGGTGGCTCGATGAAAGGTGACAAAAAATTCTCCTGACAGGACATGCCTGTCATCACGAAGGGTTGCTTACTCTTTCTTTTACTTTCTTTCCTTCCTGTTATGCAGAGTCTGAAAAGCACCTGGCAGGTCCCAATAACTTCGGAGCAGATGGATACAACCTTCAATAATTGCTTTTGTCTGTCACTAATAAACTGTTTTAAAAGGTATAAACTAGAAGGAGAGCACGCTTTGTAGTGCGATATGTAAAAGAACTGAATTAATTTATGTCAGAAAAAGACTTCAGCCTCCGTATAAGAGGGGAAGTTAAGCCTTCTTCAGAGCAGCTTGAGTATTAGGATACCTGTGAAGTCGCTGCCTCACCAAAACGTGAATAATCCATGACATGTATACCATCTTCTAAGGCCCTAAATATCGTTGGATGAGGCTGCGTAGACTAAGATCATACATTAGGAAATATTGTGAGGCCCTTAATTGCGTTGACTGACTAAACTTTATAGTCACTTACTCCAAGGGAAAATATTGAGAGGTCCTAGAATGCGTCCCGTGATAACAGCTTCTGGTCCATTAACCGACTTTTTCTTGGTTTGACTCCGTACAGGCTTTTGACACTGGTTGTCCCTGTCACAAAGGTTTATGTTATGACTATTGCATGTTTTTGAAGTATGTCATTGTGACAATAAATATTCTTGATGTCACTCTAGCGACGACTAGTCGTGTTATCTTCAGTTATTCAGAAACAATGGAGGCTATTTTCACGCAAGGTGACAAAGAAAAGCAGTGTTACATCAGATGATCCAGAGATAATCTTTCTCTTATAGATGTTACTGTGAAGACGGATTGGTTCTACTCTTTTATGAAAAATACAATTTACTGGAACTTACATTGTGCCAGCAGTGACCCCTTCCAGACGTTGGTATAGACGGTCAAACGTATAGAAACTGGTGGTAGATTCCAAGTTGCTAAAGATGAATCTTGTTCGAGCCACTTCGTGCCACAATCCACTCATCTGCAATATATAAATAGTTTAACTAGACCTACAATAAAAGGCACACAAGTCCAATGACAGTAGGAAATGTGGAAGGCACAGTGGAAACTCCTCCTTTAGACTTGTATACCTCCCGTGAGAAATCACACATCCGTATAATAGGCAGGCAGAGGGAAGTCTTCAGCCCTCTGCGAGCTGGGTACACAACCGCCACCAAAGTATATGGTCTATTGTGCTGTGGTCCCCCAAAGTACTGTGCTGCTCATTCAATTTATTTATTCTTTCGTTAAGTAGAGAATTGCAAATTTTACTACAGATGCCACCCGGCGTCAGGCCTTCATTTCACACGCAATCCCTGTAGGCCACATACATGTATATATATATTGTGATATCAGTATGCTGTTGTCATTACTTTTGTAGGTGTACAAACAAATGATTTTCTGGGGGCGGAGAGGGATCTCCAGTCACTTGTAAGGCCTGTACATGGGTTAGCATACCTGCACTATAGTGAAGCGACTGTCAAGAGAAATGTCTTCCATGTTGCAGGTCAGCTGTATTTCCTCTGCTGAATCTTCTGTAGAGAAACGTTGTATGAAACGACCTTACTGATGACTAAGTATCAAAAACAAAGTACTACTACTAGTTATCTGATAATGATTGGCGATTGATGGACGATCGATTGATGATGGATGATTGCATGATTGACAGATGATTGCATGATAATGGATGATTGATGGATTATTGAATGATTGCTGGATGACGGTGCATAATTGAACGATGATGGATGGTATTGGTTGATGATGGATGGATAGTTGAGTGGATGGGTGGGCGGATGGATGAGGGATGATGATGATGATAATTCGGCTTCATTTTGTAGTAATTCATAGAAAGAAACTATTAACACCTTATATGACGAAGAATGAATGGTGTCGCGTAAGTGTTCATGTGATTTTGCACGCATCTATTTTTTTTACCTGGATAAACACATATCGTACGTTTATGTGTTATAGTTTCTTTTTATGAAGATTTCCCAAAAATGACTTTGAACACCACAGGTGAAAAAGCAAGCTTTTCTTTGTTTATTTATTTTCTGACTTTCACGTATTTACAGATTTCAAGGATTTACATCCGCTTTACCACGTCTGTGGATCTGAAAAGATTAGTGTTGGAAAGAACATATTTACCTGTGTTCATTTTTGTGGCATCACCTACAGTTGTAGGAATCTTGCAAAGACCTGAAAAGTACCGAACTCTTGAGCCATTTCTGTAATTATAAGCTGTTACGAAAGTATGTTCAGGCCAGTGAACAATAATTACATAGAAAAACAAGCAGCTTGCTGTTTTCCAATTTGCTAACGTCATGTATGTATTCACTTCTTCGAAGCTTATACAGCTGGCGTGAGTGTGCGGATTCGTGTGTGAGTGTAGGTGATTGAGCGAGCAGGTGTGTGTGCGTGCGTGTGTGTGTGTGCGTGTGTGAGTGTGCGTGCGGGTGTGTGAGCGCTGAGAAATGGTTTTAGATATGTTTCATTATTTACGCGACCTTTGGACCTTGTGCATTTACTTAGCTACCACCATCTATTCACTGGCATGCTGGAAACAATACGAGAAAAGGTCACGTGATCCGAGTAAGCCAAAGTCAAAATTTGCAGAATGGGATAATTTTCCTACCGACAATTACTTCCAGATACGAATTTTCTCAAAAGCAATTTCAATAGCAATGGCTAACATTTCCTCATGACAACCATTCAAGAGGAGCCAGTTGCACCATAATGATACTTTCATCGTCATGACAACTTCATCACGAGTACAAACGTAACATTAATGAATCAAAAATAAGTAATACAATGTACGTGAGAAAACATTTCTCTTACTTGTAGTTACCACCTCTACTTCGCTCTTTTGTACACAAACGTTAGGTAACATCGCTGAAAGTGTGGCCAGCGTGTCATCCGTCGTCAAAGGTGTACGAGACAGGTACTCCACGTGTAATGACGAGCGGACACACACTTCTTGTACTACCTGTTCGCAGATGTACAATAAAGCTGCGTTGTCATAGTCTGTCCAGATCACCTGCATGGTCACTGCAAAACAAATGTGTCAACTTGTAATCTTTCCCTCTCGTCCCTCATGCTACTACTCTTACTAATATTAATAGCAATATTTATGTAGCGCATTTCCCCACACGGAGACGAACTCAATGCACTGTACGAGATACCAAGGGCAGTAGGTAGCGAGGAAGAGGGCAACACAACCAGCCAAACATACAAACACATATGCACAATGAAGACTGAAAAATGAACACCAGAGAAGATGGAGACAGCAACAGTGAGCGGATACTGACAACATTGAAAGATGCATAGACAACAGCAACAAATATTTTGTTATAAGAAGGAACTTCGGTTGTTGTTGTTGTTAATGTCTTAGGAATATAACAGTAGGTATGCTCAATACAGGCGTGTTACCTGGATGTCCGTAAAACAAGAGAAAACAACAACAACAACAACAACAACAACAACAAACAACAACAACAATACCGTGAAGAAAGGAAGACGCATAGTCTACAGCCCAAAAGAGAACACACGTTTAGTTAGATGAAACACAAGCGACTGCTGTTGTCGATATCGAAGGAATATAATATTAGTTATTACGTTCTCCAAAATAAGTGAATGGTCACCAGCGTCTCGGGGCGAGGTGGCGCCTGCGACAAGTCGCGTAACGTCGGCCAAAGCGTACAGCCACCGATCCTGTCTTCTTCGTTTCATGCTGAAAAAAATTACAAAGACCAGATAGCCGCAAGACGTCATCACTTTATAAAGACAATTGCCAAACAAGAAACTTATATATATCCACAACCTCCTTGGCACTAACGACGGAATAAACCATAAATAATCAAATAAATTACAACCCACAACAAGAATAAGTTAATCACCGCCAGAGAGAAGATGATCGAAAAGTAAATAAAAGAAGCTAAGAGCGAACAAAATAAAACAGACTCCATAGCCGAGGCAATCGGGGCAGGCAATCCTGTCAACAATCACATACCACGCAAGCCTAGCTGCAAGAATTACAAGCAGAAAGAAAATGCCTCTGAGCAAACACATAAAGCTCAGCTTGATATCGCAATTTTAAGACTTAGCGTTCGCCTAATGCACAGGACAGACGCCGACAAACTGCCATACTGAATGTCTGTTATGTACCATCTTTATATTTAGCCACTGGGACGGAAAGAATCAGGAGAAAGAATTGCAGATTGCTGCTTTCCACTGGCTCCTCTCCAATATGCCTGGAGAACAATTCACGTTGCATGCTGTCATCTCTACATCTTATATGCCCACTCACTACGATTTCAGTGCCCTGCTGTGAGGGTCTATCCGAAACCGTCCATCGTCGCGTCGCATGACAAACCAACCTCCTTCTCCACGAGACTCCCATGTCGTTGCGTTGCCCCACCTAACACCTCTTGTCTGACCCCCACCGTGTGCACCCACATGGGCCGCGAACGCAACCTCGCAAAACATACTCCTGACCTTGCCTCTCCTTTACTAAAACCAAACTGTGACACACAACCCTAGTCTCCTGCCCGCGTCTTTCACCCCCTCTCCATACCAATCATTGTCACACCACACCAGTCGGGAAAAAAACAACAGTTACTACGGACACCCACTTACTTCCTTACGATACGATACACAGCTTACAACAGGTCGTGATTGGATTCTGCACGTAGCTCCGACTGGGACTGAGAATCTTAGTGCAACCAATGGAACACGCGATGTATCGTCGTCTCAACCTTCCACGATAACGTACAGCTGTAACTCAACTGTAACAACGAGCAGAAACAATCAATATTTATCTTTTACTTGGTGCATTCTAGTTACGATGGACCACATAGCATCATTACTCGTACCGTCAGTTTCA